>NC_136492.1:144452018-144492018 GCF_053919585.1 Euprymna scolopes
TGGGTGAAATTCTTATCATCTTAATTACAATTATGAATTATTATTTTTATAGTGAATCTACCATTTTCGATTGTGTATCTATGGGACCTTAAAATGTGTAAAACTAGTTAAGGGTAGGTAACTGTTGATTCAAGGTTTTTCATTTTATCAGATTTCAAGGGTCATATGTTCTTAGCAATTATTTTATTCTATTTTTTTTGTTCACCCACAAATGGATGGTATTACATCCAATTAATGCCCCCTATTTAATCATGACTAATTTTAATTAATTAATTAATTAATTCATTTATTTATTATTGTTTTTACTTAATCGTTAAAATTGCCAGGGTTTGAGCTAAGTCTCCAAAACCATTATTACAGTTTCAGTAATTGCTATCCATCCTTTTCAGTGTGATCATTTATTTGAGAGTAGGAATTTATTTCTGTTGAGACAACTTTTTTTTCCTTCTCTGACGATTTAAACCTGGGTAGAATAAACTCAAAGATATTATCACTAGACGGTAAAGTATAAGGAACACGCATAAATCAAATATGAAAATACGAAGGGCAAAGTAATACAAAAACCGAGTAGGTATTTAACTTAACTTAATGTCAAATAAACGATTACACTGAAAAGGGTGGATAACAATTACTGAAACTGTAATAATGGTTTTGGAATATATTTTCTAGAGGGAATTAGACCTAGAGTCTAAAGAGCAGAGTTTATTTTAATGTATTAATAAATGTATTAATACTTTTAAAGAACAGTGCCCATAGTACTGTTGATATATAATAAGCTCAATACATATATGTATCCTGGAGCTATATTAATATTGAGTAAAAAAATTAATTATAAATTATGAATCCGTTTCCTTTTGAAACTCTCCTGATAACCCAATAATATCTATAAGACGAAATACCCTCCAAAAATTAATAATTGTAAATTATGAATCAGTTTCAAAAGGAAAGACAAACAAAATCAAATTGAGTGTACAATTGTTTCGGAAACGAAATTCATTTTAATTAAATTGACAAAAATTATTGACGATAATTGATAAAGGTTTTGTTTTCGAACATAATCTCCTCATCAGCAAAAATGGAGGGGGGGGTTAAGACACCAAAATAAAACCAGCATTTTTGTAGTAAGTAAGGCGGACATTCCTGCAAATATTTAAAAGCATACGAACGAAGTTATTAATCTTATATTGATAATGAAAAAAGAAAATTGGGAATAAAATTAGGAGAAAAAAAGAAAAAATTGTCAGAATAAAAGAAGAAATTTTATTTAAATACCTTATTGATTTTCATTATAAAACTTGTTTTAAGTTCAGTCAGTACATCTTTGGACATGCTGCGGTATCTTGTATCCGAATGGTTGAAATAATTATTTAGAGTTTTTTTTTTTTTTAATTTAAAATCTCTGGGATAATGAACAGTTAAAACGTCTTTTTTGAGGACGCTAAATTTTCAATTTAAAATCCAAGGGAGGCGACTGCAACTTTTTGAAAAATGGAATAAAATAAAAAAAAAACTTTTAATGATCGAAGGAAGATAACCTGGTATTTAATATAGTTGTAATTATTTTAGGGATAAGTTATTTATTTATTGTAATGGTATAATAGGAAAAATATAGTAAAAGTATAATAATGTTAATAATAATGATAGTAATATTGATGATAATATAATAAAATAAAATAATAATAATAATAATAATAATAATTATTATTATTATTATTATTATTATTAAATAATATTATTAATAATTATAAAACGATAATGATAAGATTAAACATCAGATTAATAATACTTTTTATGGGGGTTTAAATCTGTCAAACTTCATCCAACGACTGTGTATGCATGGTTTAAACATGTTGATTTATTGTCATTGAATTTTAATATAGCGAAATTCTACACCCTCTGAGCAAATTAACTGAAATATGGAATCAGATTAATTTGAAACACACACACACACACACACACACACACACACACACACACACACACACACACACACAAACAACAACAACAACAACAACAAAAACAACATATGTGACCATACAGTGGAATTCAACATATTATATGTTGAAAAGAAATTTAGAACAACGAAATGCTCTTGAAAATAAGATTCCTACTATAACAACTTACCAAGTTGTTATAGTGATTAAAGTGAGACTATATTTTTGTTAGCTATAATTAGTCTTAACTTCCTGTTGAGAAAATAATGAGTCATTTATTGATAGTTGCAAAATATGTATGAAGCATGACTGACTCTAAGCCACATTCCTTGAATCCATCAAACATATTTGCCTCTGAATACTGCAAGAATAAGAAAACATTATTGGAGGTTTTATACTCATCCAGAACATTGTGCAAATTCTTCACTTATTCTTATTGTATATAACAAAGAATGGAACAACTCTACGCCGTAAAAATTTATTTAAAAGCTAATAAGCTGAAAACTTAGATAATGAGAATTAGTTATAGTAGCTGTCCAAATGTCTGTATTCTGCTGCTAATTTCATCAAGAGACGATTGAAACTTTGTTTTTTGATTTTGTAGATACATCTGAAATTATTTTTTCAGTGTAGTACATTATTTGTCGAATAGTGTAATTTGGACAAGGTTTTGCAATAAGCATATTAAATCTAATATTATCAACCATTTTTCCATATTCGATAATAGATTTCTTATGACCTATAGTCATTAATATCCCAAATTTTCTTCTTGGCCAGTATTGATTCTATAAGGGTTTAGTGTTTCGCTGCAGGCTTGTAATTGCTGCCACTTGTTCCCGGGATGTCTGCCCTTGAACATTTATTGTTTCCTGTTTTTATCTGCAACTTTTGCTTCTTTTCCATGAACTTTTCAATATTTAAATTTTTACGTATTTAAATCACTTATATCTGATATCTAATTAGTAATTTATCCAAATAAAATATGCACTTAAACCATAAAAATAAAAATATATATGTAATTGTAGTACGGGTCAAAAAATGAAGAACAAGAATATAACTGATGAAGAATGCTTTATTTTCGGATCGCACGTGGTCACAATTTACCGTACAATTACTCAACATGAAAACTGAAAAATATAGTAATACTTTTCTTTGACAATGATTTAAAGTGCAAAACAATAATGTTAAGCTTTTAATTGATCGTTATCAATATCCGATGACGACCACTACGCTCATCATCTTCAAAGCTCTTGTCGCCACCACGAAATTTCTTAAGCCACTATTGTGACGTGCGTTCAGTAATGGTTCCTGTGCCAAACGCTTTGTTGATATCGTGAGCTGTTTCAGTAGCTTTTTTGTCTAGCTTGAATTGAAATAAGAAAATTGTGCAAATTTGACTTTTCTGTCTTGCATTCAACGTTCTGAAAACAAGACATAATGTTTTTTTTAAAATGGTTGTATTTTAAACGATTAGATAGAACAGAACGTGTTCTTTAAAATGATATATAAAGTAAAAGTAATATATGGAAAATTTATTGGAAAATACATCATTTGAAATCAAAATTATAAATTCCGCAAGAACTTTCTTGTCAACCAAATATATATATGTGTGTGTGTGTGTGTGTGTGTGTGTGTGTGTGTGTACTAAATTAGTAATTGTGATTTGTCCAATAAATCTCCTCCTCCTTTTCCTCTTTCTTCTCTTTATTAAGGCCAACGTGAAACAACATAAAAAAGATTTGCCCAGGAAGGGAAGATCCCATTGGGACGAAAACGATCGGCCCTCCTACTGGCCTGTAGATATGTTCTGGTCTGATTCCGTTTCAACGTAGATATCTTCTTTTTTTCTTTTTTTTTTCCTTTTTCTTTTCTTTTTTTTTTTCTTCATTTCATAGCAACAGAGAAATAATAAAGACAGTTTCTCAAGATGACAATAATTTGTAGAACTTACGAACGAAAGTCATAAACAAGAAAAGGAAAGTTTGTAAAACGAGCAAAAAAAAAAAAAAGATTCGCCTGATTTGATGAATAAAAACGTTTTAGACATTCCATTTTTTTTTATCAATGAACAAATTTATGGGGGGGGGGTATTTTTTATGGTTTACAAACGTATTGGAGAAATTGGATGTTTATATTTTGGACTAGAAGGCTTCGGCCGTTCGCTATCGGTCCGCAAATCAAATCACTATTCATTCTTTGAAATTATTCGCGCGAAATAAATACATATAAGAAAAAAGACAAAAAACTTGCCCTCTCTTAATGAAAAAAGAAGACAAAACTAATCAACGAGAAACTTTTTTTTAAAATTATTATCAGATATTATTAAGATTAAGATTCCGCTCCTTTGTTCATAAAATGAAATTTGCATATGTGATTAATCTTTCCTTTCCTTTTTATCAAACCTTTCTCAGATAGAAAACTTTTACATATACGTAACACACACGCACATATCTCTATCTCTATCTCTATTATTATATAAAAGTCGCTTTGTGTGCATGTGTGTGTGTATGTGTGTATGTGTGTGTATGTGTGTGTATGTGTGTGTGAGTTCATTCCTCAACTAAGGCTGAGCGTATATTTTGTAAATTTCATACAAAGCTAATTTATATGTCTAGCAATTTTTTTTTTTTTTTTATATTGCATAGAAATTCATCCGATAGGTATTGAGGTCGTGCAATCGTGCATATGACCTTAAACTATATCCGATGGTGAGGTCCCAGCTTGCAGGCCTTAGGGAGTGTGGAGCCACCCTTTAATTGCCATTGCTCCCAGGTCCACTCTGACCTAGACTTTGTAGTTACCTGAGTTAAATAGAAACCGACTTAAAAGAAAACAAATATACTTTATTAAAAATTCTTCTTCAAAATAACTGGATTCGGCATTAAATAACCTGAAAAGGGTTGATATGCCGTAAACAAAAACAACCAACCAACAGCCGATAAGTATTGAAAATCAAAAATATCCGATCGTAAAAATAGCTTTTCTCTCATAAATAAAAAGATTAATTTTTACAGGGGAATATTTTACGTTACACTGGCAAAGGAAGATAATAATATTCCAGCAAATCATTTCTTCTTAAAAACAGATTTATTGTAGTTTAGAGATATAGATCAGCGGTAGAGCAATCGACTACAGATCGATTGATCACCTGTTAAAACCCAGATGTACATCATTTTATTTTAATTTTTCTTATAAATGAGTTCAATTTAGGATTAAAAAAAGAGGGCCATTTAAAATCGCCGCAAATCTTTTCTTCGTTTTTATATTTTAAAACTAAACATTAATCAGAAGTGACTTTTCCAGGGCATTCATCGTCAAGTTCAAATATCAGCTGACGTGATATTGTAAACAAACACAGACATAATTTGATGAACGACATTATCATTATTTTTATTTTATTTTTTATTTTTTTGCGACTTAATCTAATGGGCAAATTATTCCTCGTAACACATAATAATCAATAGAGGATCCATTCTATAATAATACATGAACAATCTGCATTAATTAAAATATCCTGTTTAAGCGTATTGTACGACCGGTCAACGTCGGGCTGCCAGCTAGTATATATATATATATATATATATATATATATATATATATATATATATATATATATATATATAATAAAAGATAAAGAATAAAAGAATGGTAATATGAAAATATATACTAATGCATATAAATTTAATCGTTGATTCAATACAGATGTTATATCAATTAGAGGTGTAGGGTAAGTAAACCCTTTATATATAGGTATTTCGAAACCTAATGCTTCTCATCAGAATAGGAGAAGATGTAAATCTCTTAACTATTTTACATACCACATATATCCAATCTGTTACATCAACAATTTTCTTTCCCTATCGCATTAATTACTATAGTTCTCCTACCTCCCTCCCTCCACATTTTCAATGTATTACATGTTTCGTCTCGCGCCCCATTATTTCGCTCCTTATCTAGTTATTGCTAGACGCTGCATCTTAATATGTTACCTAGCACCTTCTCTCTTCTTCTGATGAAGAGCATTAGGGTTAGAAATACCAAGGTATAATGAGTTTACTTATCCTACACCTCTAATTGATGTAACATCCATATTGAATAAACGATTAAATTTATATGCATTAGTATATTTATATATTTATTTATTCTTTTATTCTTTATCTGCTATATAAGCTCCACTCAATTTGTGAGCTTTGCCTTATCCTGATAAGTATTCTCGTAAAGAATTTCTATAATTCATTCTGGCTCTCCTTATATATATATATATATATATATATATATATATATATATATATATATATATACAGAGAGAGAGAGAGAGAGAAAGAGAGAGATAAATAGATAGATAGATAGATTTGTTGTTGTTGTTGTTGTTTTTAACGATATATACGGTGAAATAGTCGCCTCGAAACTCATTTTTTATTTACTTAGAAAGTGGCCCATAATTTATTTGGACGTATATAACATTTTATTTATTTCTGTTATTTTTAAAACAGTAATCTACGTACGCGCGTGTTTCAAGCGTAGCTTGACTGTTTCTAGGAATTGAACTTCAGGCTGTGGTAAACATGATCTGGAGTTTGATTCCTAGAAACAGTCAAACTACGCTGATGAGAGGTAGTTACCTTGAAACACGCGTGTACGTAGATTACTGTTTTAAAAATTATATATATATATATATATATATATAATCTTTAACATGTAATTATCCACTTATCCACTAATACGTGTTTCGTCGTCTACGACTCATCAGAGTGGCTGAATATAGCGAGCTTCATATATATATATATATATATATATATATATATATATATATATATATATATATATATATATATATACAGGGTGTCCGTAAAGTTACTATACATGTATAGTGTCTATGCAGGGGATTTACGCTAAATTTTTATCAACAGAATTCTCAAAAAGATTATATATTATTTAGAAATATTAAAAACCAAAATAGGTTGTTTGTGATTGTTGGACGTACTGCTGTTGTATAGTTAAATTAATTAACCTGAAGTAGAAAATACTTAACAAGCATAAATTATGTATAATGACAAACTAGACGGAAGCCAAGTACAAAAGCACAATGTGATTCGGACAAGTAACAAAGCAATATAAATACAAATACAAATGTTCATGATTGGGCTATCATCGATTGGGTGGATACGTTCTGCCAATGCAAGATTTGTATTCAACATGGAGGATAAGTGTTTTCTACCTTGTGAGGTAATATGCTTCCTCTCACATAGGTTTTGACCATGGCCACCGAGATATATAAGGCATGTTAGTCGAAAAATGCCTGCAAACAATGTACACTCGTGAACAAAAAAAATGGGCCATGATTAAAATTGAAACAAAAAAAAATGGGCCATGATTGAAATTGGAAAGAAAACAATTTTTAAAATTTTTATCGCTTGTTTGCTAATAATTAGCTGTTATTTAGTATTTTTCAGATTATTAGTATTAAAGATGAGTCCAAGAAAAGTAAGACGACATCTTGACGAAAAAATTA
This sequence comes from Euprymna scolopes, assembly GCF_053919585.1. Classification (NCBI taxonomy): domain Eukaryota; kingdom Metazoa; phylum Mollusca; class Cephalopoda; order Sepiida; family Sepiolidae; genus Euprymna; species Euprymna scolopes. The sequence continues at coordinate 144,459,465 of NC_136492.1, forward strand.
AAAACCGAATTGCAGGATTACGACAGGCAAATTTGACTTACAAGCAGATTTTCGACATTTTGAAAGAAGAAAAGGTGGCAACATCTCTTTCAGCTGTGAAGAGAATTGGGCAAAGGTTCGAAATTGAAGGCACAGTGAGAAGGAAAGTTGGTTCTGGTCAACCCAGAGCATCCACAATGAAGGACGATCACAGGCTTAAAATGACCGTTTTGAAGGATCGCAAAAAAACTTATGTTGACCATAGCAAACAATTCGAAACAGCAAAAGGAAATTCTCTTTCTAGAGTGACAATATCCAGAGGGATGAAGGAAATGGGATTTTCATCAAAAAGATGTGCAAAAAAACCTTTGTTAACTAAGAAGAACATCAGCGACAGAAAGACATTTGCATCATGTTATGGTACGAAAGATGCAGATTGGTTTAGAAATGTTTTCTGGTCGGACGAATCAAGATTTTGCCTTGCCAGTGATGCCCCTGAACGTTGCATCCGAAGATCCGGAGAAAGATTTTCACCGAATTGCATAAAAACAGTAAAACATGGAAACGGAGGAATAATGTTATGGGGGACCTTTTCTGCTGCAGGAGTTGGGGAAATCATCAGATGTGATGCGTCAATTAATGCCAAAGAATACATTCAAATATTAGAAAGAGGTCTATTATCAAGCATCCAGAAGTTAGAAATGAACAATGACATTATTTTTCAACATGATAATGACCCTGCACACACAGATAATTCAATTGATGTGATGTTTTGGCCTGGCCAAAGCCCAGATTTATACCCAATGGAAAATATTTTGGCTATAATATCTCGTGCATTAGTTAGAAAAACTTTTTCCAACAAAGAAAAATTATGGGAAGCAGTACAAAGAGAATGGAATAACATCTCCTCTTCACAGTGCTCCAAGTTGGTTGAGAGCATGATAAAAAGAATTGATCTTTTAAAAAGATCTAAGGGCAATTCCATTCCATACTAAGTTTTTATTAACGTAAATATCTTGCTCTTTATATTTTTTACTCATTTTCGTTTATTATTTAATTGCATTTTGTGTAATGCAGCTTTTTGTGCAATAAATTGTAAATTTCTTTCCTGGCCCATTTTTTTTGTTCATGAGTGTAGGTAAGATTTGTCGAAATGTTACTGTCGATACTATATGACGGCATTTTTTAAAAAAGAGCATTAAAACATGTTAAAAAAGAAAAGAAAGGAACCCAATTCGATTACTAATGAAACTGAACTTTATTCAATATAAAATATAAATATTATCTATGTAAAATTACTTAATTTTAAAGCAATATACACTCTAATACTGATAAAACAGAATTTAGGAAACCAAAAATTAAAAAAACATAAAGCACAAACAATGCTTGATCTTTAGAAAAAGATTACAGTGTATTAGTATCTGTTCTGATGCTACAATTCACCTTTTCTATCCTCGGCCGGTGAAGGAGACATCCTTCATGACTGAGACAATTTTTATTTTTGTACCTATCCAGAGTGCCTCTTATTGGGGAGCTGGATTTTCCCCCACAAGATTATATGGTGAAATATTTAAATAACTATTACTTTAAATACAGAAATTACATTTAAAGTTTTGGTTTTCTGTTCTTCTATGTTCATTTTTCCCCCCATGTTTTTCATCAAAATGTGTAGCGTATTTTCATCAGTTACATGATTAGGAATCCTTTATAGTCTTCATTTTCATATCAGTGCCGAATATATGAATACAGAAATGAAGTTCACATAACTACTAAAAGACAATCATACTTTAATGTGAATATTGGTTAAAAACTAAGAAAATATAATAAACATCTACGATATTAAATCAGGATTGTGGTAAATTTGCGAGGAGACATTATTATTATTATTATTATTATTATTATTATTATTATTATTATTATTATTATTTCATTAACTAGGAGTTGTCTCACAGGCCATCATCAGTGATTGCTCACTGGCAGTAACCTGTGGTATTCGCTGGAGACCGCGTGACAATAAGTCTCCTCAGATTTACAATTGTTCTCCACCTCTTGACCACACTGATGCTTCCTGGAGTTTGGGTGACAAAATGTCCCTCTCCAGGTGCCAGATTTGAACTGCACACTTCCAGTGGAGATCTGCTTAGTACTCGCCCACATCGGTCTTTCCATCCTCCCTGACCCTTCACAGCTAGTTAATGTGACACTAGTCGACATCATCTACACCAGTTTTTTTTATTATCATTGTTATAATAATAATAATAATAATAATAATAATAATAATAATAATAATGCTTGTGCAGTGTACGCACCGTGCTATATTTTAGATGGTATTTCCAAGTTAAATTAAATTTTTATGGTATCTTTTTTTCCCATTAAATTGCTAGGTGAAAGTGCGGAATATTTAGAAAGTCCCACCTCCTGTTAAGAATGGCTTTCTAAATAATAACGTTATTTCAGCAGGGCGCGTACAACATTTACTCGTACTTCACGGAGAACGTGGATCCTGCGTAAACGGTGTTTTTATTTAATGATTGTTCCCTGTAAGCGCATGCGCAAAGGGTTTTCTTTGGTTTATTTAATAATGAAAACATTTTGCAGGTACTATTTCAGGCCAGAAAGGGAGGGGGCATTATTTGAATATGCATGAAAAAAATAATTCAACAAAAAAATAAAAAATCTTTAGTGGAGAAAATAAAAAAAATTAAAATGAAATAAAATAAAAACAAGGACGAAATAAAGGTATGAAGCAAATTTACCCTCAAAAAATGAAAAAAAAAAATTAAAAAAATAAGTACATGCACGATTAAAAATGTCTGAAATATATAGGAAGAAAGTGAAATAAAACGCTTTCAGGGAGCAATCATTAAATCAAAACACCGTTTACGCAGCGTCCATGTTTCCCGTGAAGTACGCATTTATTTATAAGATAAAACACAAGAAAATATATGTTAACTAAAATTAAATGTACTCTTTATTTATAGTTCATATCAAAGCTTTAATTAAAACTGATTAGTTAATGGATTTTTAAGATGAATTTGTATTCGTTATGTCTCGATAAACATAGAATTTCCTATTTCATTTCCCATTTCAGTCATGTAAATTATTTACAACTGAAATGTTATAAAACAAACAAGTATTAAGTTTTAAATTTATTTCCAAGAAATAAATTACGCCCGGTGAATTCATCGATCATTTTAGTTAAAAAAAAAACAACTGTCGTGAAAAATGCTTCTAACTTTACAATATTTTAAAATACTCAATGAAAAGTTTTATTTATTATTAAAAGAATGCACTCGAAAATATTCTCATATAAAATTTTTTTGTATTGTAGTTAAAAAAATAATAAAATGAAATATTCGATTTTCTTCGATAGACATGTAAGAAAATTTCAAAAACAGGTTCACTTACTGTATAATTTGTTAGATTAAAATTATCCAAATGAATATGCAATTATATAATTATCCAAATGAAGAATTGTTCTTTCTCTTTGGAAAAAAATACTTTTAAATTACTACAAGGGACAACGAAAAATATTTCTATGGCTATTAGCGTGGTCATGTGGTTGAACATAAAAAACTTTAGGCACCGTATACCTACATGATGATATGGTAATGACGTCACGCTGTCATGTTCATTGGCCTGTACTTACTCTAAGTGGCCTCGTTTGGACCCACCGTACGAGAGAACATGCTTTCTCCACTCCTTCGTCAGCACTCTGCCTACTAAGACAAGGAAAACAACCCACCGTTGTATCAACAACCGGTTTCGTTTTCCCTAATTTCCCTACAAGAATTTTATGGAATCACAAATTAGTTGCAATTACCCCCTCTTCACTCTCACTCAGAGTAGGGGTACCTGTCATAGGTAGAAGAGTTAAGTAATTCACATTTGGATTCTTCGTGTCGTTTGCCCGCACTGAGGATTGAATACCCAGAAGCGTGTCTGAATTTCTCATAGTACCTTATCCGTTACTCCACACATCCTTGTTGTCATTACTTAAGACTGGCGGAAAGTGAGCATGATGCCTTAGTGGATTAAATAACGGTTTTCGTTCGAAATTCCGTGAAGATTTCCGAATTCGACAGAAAGATTCCCGAGTTCAACAAAAAGATTCTTTAGTTCGACAGGATACACCTGAAAAAAGTTCGAGTGTAAAAGTTCAGAGGATAAATAAGTCTTGCATTGTGTTTTAAAAGTTCTTGTCATGCCGCCACAAGGTTAAAAAGATTTTGCCGTGTCGACACGAGCTTAAAAGTTTCTCTCTCCGCCACGGGACTATTTTTCTCTCCTTTTTTCCTTCTTCTTCTTCTTCTTCTTCTTCTTTTTCTTCTTCTTCTTCTTTATCGCTGTGACGTCACGCTTGCGCCACGGCTTGGTCATTTACATAGGGTTTTTGGCTTAGTTACAGAAGGTTACATCGGCTGAAACGTTGTGCGAATAACACAAGATGAGAATAGTTGTTCGAATAATGCAAATCATCCAAATTATTAATCTTTACCTTAAAAATTCAGAAATAATTGTTGATACTTAAGCATTTTTTCTGATACTTAAGTATTTTTTCTGATACTTAAGAATTTTTTATACTTAAGCATTTTTATACCTACGCAGTTTTTTTTTTTTTTTGGATACTTAAGCATTTTTTTCTGTTTCCTACGCCATAAGAAATACTTTGTCGGTACTTAAGCATTTTTTCTTTTTCCTACACCAAAAGAAAGCGGAAGTCGTACACTTTTTATAGCATCGCTGAATATAAAAACACAAAATCTACTTCTTTTTATCGAAATACATCAAGATTCTTAGAATTGAAATATTTTATCCCAAAATAACCTGATAAAAAAGTAAATATCAAACTATTTTTTTCAGAACGTTGTTACTGAAAAAAAGAATCGAGCAATGTCTCGAACAACTTTCGCCATTTTGAAGCTCCTACCCGTACGTATCGATAAGAAAATATTTTCGTTTCAAAAACTGAAGTCTCGATCAACAAGGCAGCCGTGTCGATGGAAGAGAGGAGTAGGATGTAAGGTGCCAAACGAGACACATTTGCTTGGTTTTCTTGAAGGCCGTGTTTTTACAGATCCTCATTGGTTGGTCGGTCGGCCATTGGCCGCGTCGGAAATGCAATTGGTGGACAGGTTTACATGGGAAAAAAAGAAATTGTGTCAACACTCGCGACTTCATCACGACACTTGAACAGCAGTCGAGAATTGTCGGGAGGAATAGAGCATGCGTGTGTGCACATGCTGCGTGTATGTGTTCGTGCCTATGTGTACGTGAGTATGTGTGCGTGTATGTGTGTGTGTGTGTGTGTGCGTAAAAAACATTTTCTTGCTTATACAGAAGAGCCCCGAGATACGGCATTAAAAATTAGTAACAAAATACAGTAGTTACAGTACAGTATAAAATAAACATGTATATAATCAAATAACATTATAAATAACACCGTAAATCAGGTCAAATACCGTAACCAGGGACCGGAAAAACATCGTATTCCACATCGTAATCTGAAAAAAAAAAAAAAAAAACGATCGTAGGGCCACTGTATTCCGGGGTTCTACTGTATTGGGTTTCACAAAGACGAGCTGCGTTCATTTCTTCGAGCCTCACACATCCTCTCGAAATCTGTGCTACAAATTCTCATTTACGTAACAGAAACAATATTGATATTAAACAAAACAATTTAATAGTATAACACAAATACGTAAACAACTTATACATTGTACACACACATACGCTTTCTTTCTTTATTTATCTGTTTTTCTTCCACGCACACTCCGTTTCTCTTCCTCTTTCTTTCTTTCTTTCTTTCTTAATCTCCTCCTTTTCACACACACACACACACACACACACACACATTCACACGGAGGTGACGGTGGTTAAGTGTTTAACGACAAGCTATGAATTAATTTGGGCGTGCGCAAAAGTAATAGAAATGTGCCGGCAAGTTGAAATAAATATTTTTCATTTCAACTTGCCGACATATTTCTGTACGCGTTATTTATCCATTCAAACATCCATTCAAACATTTGTGCATTCAATATTTTTACCCAAAAATAATATTTTTGTAAAAGATATTTAATGTGATTTTAATGATAACATTTTTCGAGAAAATTTAAGACGCGATATTTTAATGTTTCTCTTATACGTATTAGTGGAAGAATTTTATTTATAATCTTAAAATTTTTTAAATAAATATAAAAATTGAAGTCCAGACCACTAAAAAAGTTTTAAAAGCAGACAAGATTTATATATTATTTAATAGGAATTTATTATTGAGATGAGTTTTATTTATTAATTTATTTTATTGCAAACTATTATCCTCATTTTTTTTTAGTTGTTTCACGACATTTCGGCCAACTATTCCTCTGGCCTTCGTCAGGTGGTAACTGCGACAGGATAGGAACTCCGAATCTCCTAACTGCATCCTCAGCAATTACTGCCTTCCATAGTTCCTATGGGGTTCCTATCCAGTCGCGGTTACCACCTGACGAAGGCCAGAGGAATAGTTGGCCGAAACGTCGTGAAACAACTAAAAAAGATATATGCCATAATCACGATGACACACCGGTTCCTGCTGGGACAGGTGCTGTATGTGCTCTCTGCTTATCTCGGCATTGTTTCCAATCGTCTTGGTCTTCTCCTTGCCACTGGACCCAAACAGTGTCGATTCAGGGGAGGTGTAGTTAGGGATTGTGCGACCCTTGCCTCACAATTACACGCGCAACAGGCAACACCTCTACAGGGGTATCCTTTGTCTTCCGAGATTGAATGGAAGCATCGATCGATCGAAAAAAGATGAGGATAATAGTCCGCAATAAAATTAACAGATAAGATGTGTTTTGCATCCCATTCACCGTCGTGTTATTTTTAGAGGCTCAACCATCCCATTAGTTTTACCATTCACTATTATCCATTTTGGAAAAGTAAATCGTAAGTTTGTATTTTTTGTAATTTTTTTTTTTTCACGAATAAATAACCATTTTTTTTAACTGTGAATTCTAATTAATTATTAATAAATCATATTTTAGCTTTTACAACTGAATAAATTATCAGTGTAATTGACCATTTTTACCACTGAATAAATCATCAGTGTAATTGACCATTTTTACCACTGAATAAACTATCAGTGTAATTTACCATCTTTACCACTGAATAAATTATCAGTGTAATTTACCATTTTTACCACTGAATAAATTATCAGTGTAATTGACCATTTTTACCACTGAATAAATCATCAGTGTAATTGACCATTTTTACCACTGAATAAACTATCAGTGTAATTTACCATCTTTACCACTGAATAAATTATCAGTGTAATTTACCATTTTTACCACTGAATAAATTATCAGTGTAATTTACCATTTTTACCACTGAATAAACTATCAGTGTAATTTACCATCTTTACCACTGAATAAATTATCAGTGTAATTGACTATTTTTACCACTTAATAAATTATCAGTGTAATTGACTATTTTTACCACTGAATAAACTATCAGTGTAATTGACTATTTTTACCACTGAATAAATTATCAGTGTAATTGACCATTTTTACCACTGAATAAATTATCAGTGTAATTTACCATTTTTACCACTGAATAAATTATCAGTGTAATTTACCATTTTTACCACTGAATAAATTATCAGTGTAATTTACCATTTTTACCACTGAATAAACTATCAGTGTAATTTACCATCTTTACCACTGAATAAACTATCAGTGTAATTTACCATCTTTACCACTGAATAAATTATCAGTGTAATTGTCTATTTTTACCACTGAATAAATTATCAGTGTAATTTACCATTTTTACCACTGAATAAATTATCAGTGTAATTTACCATTTTTATCACTGAATAAACTATCAGTGTAATTTACCATCTTTACCACTGAATAAACTATCAGTGTAATTTACCATTTTTACCACTGAATAAATTATCAGTGTAATTGTCTATTTTTACCACTGAATAAATTATCAGTGTAATTTACCATTTTTACCACTGAATAAATTATCAGTGTAATTGACCATTTTTACCACTGAATAAACTATCAGTGTAATTTACCATCTTTACCACTGAATAAATTATCAGTGTAATTGACTATTTTTACCACTGAATAAATAATCAGTGTAATTGACTATTTTTACCACTGAATAAATTATCAGTGTAATTGACTATTTTTACCACTGAATAAATTATCAGTGTAATTGACCATTTTTACCACTGAATAAATTATCAGTGTAATTGACCATTTTTACCACTGAATAAATTATCAGTGTAATTTACCATTTTTACCACTGAATAAATTATCAGTGTAATTTACCATTTTTACCACTGAATAAACTATCAGTGTAATTTACCATCTTTACCACTGAATAAACTATCAGTGTAATTTACCATCTTTACCACTGAATAAATTATCAGTGTAATTGACTATTTTTACCACTGAATAAATTATCAGTGTAATTGACTATTTTTACCACTGAATAAATTATCAGTGTAATTGACTATTTTTACCACTGAATAAATTATCAGTGTAATTGACTATTTTTACCACTGAATAAATTATGTAATTGACTTTATCACACATAAAATGCACTTTTACTTTATTTAAAATTAGCGGAAAGGCGGACTTTACCGATCGTAAAATACATTAAAATGTATTTTAATTCATTCATAGTTCGTCATTATTATTACGGAGCCAATTCTCTATTGAATATTATATTGTACCTAATATTTAGGACTGATTTCGAAACTTAAAAAAAAATGACTTGTATACCATCAGCTAGAATCGAAACCAAAACATTTAGTTTCAACCGTATTTCTTACTGATTGAGCTATGGACCAATAGGTAGATAAGAAAATTTTTAAAATAAACTTCTTCAAGCTTTGAATTAATTACGCATACGCAATATTTCATTCATCCAAACAAAGATTTTACTCGTTATAAACCATCCTTTGTATATGATTATTATTTCCTGTTAATTTCAGTGTTATGTAATCAGTAGTTTAAGAGTTTATCGGTTAAATATTTTCACACAAACACACACATACATCTGCTGTTTTATTTATATAGAAATTAATTACGATACATTTAAAAATAGATCGAGTCGTCATGTAAAAATAAATAAAACTAAAATTATACTTTAGATATTTTACAAAAGTTTTATTCCAGATTCTAAGGAGAAACATTGATAAACAGACGTCATAAAAAAAAGAGTTGTAGTGAATTGTGACATTTTTAAGAAATACCACAAAATTGTTGGTTGTTGTTAAAAATGCTCCTGAATTTAAAACTAATACCAAATTATATATAAATTCATTTAGATGAAAATAAAATTTTAATTGTATACATTAAAAATATTTTAATTCAATACGAACTATCGGGGAAGGGGGTCGCTTGCCCGGTCGCAAAATACGCTTAAATATGATATTTTAATTTGTCCAGATTTCGTATATATTATTATAGAGTCGTGGTTTTAAAAGTTAAAAAAATGTATTTGGGTACCATCAGCTGGAATCGAAACAGAAAGCAAACCTGCAATATTTAAATTTGGTGACGTTGCCACTGTACCAACGCGACACGTACATGAACTGATTAAAAATAAACTAAGTTGAATGTACAAAATGTATAACGATTTTTTTTTCAATTTTGACCCATTTTTGATTCTTTAAAAACTATTTTAATCGGTTAAAGACCCATGAAAGAACGGTCGATAAAAACATCAATTATTTGAGGCAGCTGACGCTGCTCTGCGACTTTTAGTTTCGGAAAAGATCGAGTTTGAAAATATGGAGACAGATATAATGAGTTTTATAAATTCGATTTCCTTTTTTATTACAAAATAGGGGGATTTAAATTAATGGAATTTATTTTTTATTCTTCAGAAATACATAAATAAATAATAATGTTTGGAATTTTCTATAAATTTTAAAATAAAATTAACTTTTTGATTCCGTAGAAATTCTCCATGTTGACAGGCATTTGTTACGATTGAACGAAGGGCATTTATTTCATTATTAAACGGTCACTTTTTTGGATAATTATGCAATTTTTAGTAAAAAGTAGGCGTTTTTCTAATTCAGTATAATAAGACTTAAATTTACTAATTATCTTTTAATTAGTCCCAAAAAACTAATATTTATCTTTCAAGGAATTTTTATAATTAATTTATTTAAATATCAAATTAATTTGAATTTTGGGGGTGAGTAGCCTCCGTGATGTAACTTTTTACGCGGGTAAAAATATACTTGCCCTTTTAAAGATTAAATATAGTTTGCTTTATTTTTCAAACACAAAGAGTAATCGTAAATTTAATTTTTAAAAAATATGATTAGCCGGTTTTTATAAACATGGACTCTATAATCCAACACCATTTTTGCACGTACCTAATAATAATCTAATTTCATACGAAATGAATGAAGTTCAGCAACAATAACAACTACCACAAGTGCAAATTAAAAAAAAAAAGTTTGCGGAATTGTTTTTTTTTTTTTAAATAATTAAAGGCTCAAAAGATAAAATACATATCTTATCCCATAAGTTAAGGTTTGTGCTCTCTATAAGATTAGTGTTGTTTAAATTTTGTAATGAAATAGTATGGTATACGTTTATAAGCCAAATTACAGCGCAATATTTTTAAAATAAACAAACATTTATTTGTTTAAAATTAATATTTCGACGTAATACGCCATCATCAGATTTTTTCTTCTCGCCATTTGTGTGTTGTGTCCGTATTACATTTTACGCGATTATTACTATTAATAGTTGATTTGTGGAGAATAATTAATTTTTTTAATTCGTTTACTGTACTAGCGGGAGGGATGCTTTGCCTGGTTGTAAAATACGCTTAAATATGATATTTTAATTTGTCCAGGTTTCGTACATATTATTATTAGGGCTATGACAACAGCATATTCTTTTCATTGTTTTGACTCTCTAGTATGTATCCGACACAGTTAGACACAATTAATCAACCGGAAACCATATCACTCTACATAAAAACATATAAGATATCAATGGATATATACCTGAGAATCAAAACAAGGAAAAGAATATGCTGTTGTCATAGCTCTATATATTATAGAGTCGTGATTTCAAAAGTAAAAAAAAGTATTTGGGTACCATCAGCTAGAATCGAAATCGAAGCTAGCATTCAAAGCTGGTGGTGTTACCACTGTACCAACGTGCCACGCATATGAACTGAGTAAAAATTTAAAATAAACTAAGATGAATGTACAAAATGTGAAATAGTTTCTTCAATTTTGACCCATTTTTGACCCTTTAAAACTATTTTAACCGGCAAAATGCCCATAAAAAGAATGGTCCGTAAAAATCCGATCATTTGAGGCACCTGCAACTTTTAGTTTCGGAGGAAATTGAGTTTGGAAATATGGAGACAAACAGACATATAGCCTTTTATATATTAGAAAAGTCATAATGTGTGAGGACAATTCTCAACCTATATACTCAACGAATCTTTTATCTACAGACTTGACATTCAGTATATAAGGCATTCAGATTTGTGGAAAACTTTTTAATCTGTTTTTATTCGACAAAAAGGGTTGCTAAGGGGTAAAAATTGAAAAATTGGTACGTGAGGGTCATTGAATTTTTATCTGTTTGTCAACTGTTTCACGAATGCGTATGTGTGAATCGTTCACGTGGCAGATTCCTATGTGAAGAATAAGTAGGTCTGAAAACACTTTTTAAAGCCGTGTAAAGCTAGTCTAATTGTTATCGTACTTGACTCACTATCTTTAGGTTTTGGTTTCGATCTCAGCTGGAGTATTTTTTTTTTTTTATTTGCGAGACATGAACTATTTAAAACAAAAACATAATACTCGCATGCAAATGTCTCAGTTTCTGTATAGATAAAAATATAATATTTACGCGCATTTTACAACTGGGTAACGCCGGGCGGCCTGCTAATATATTGAAAATGAACATTGTAGCGTGTTAATGTGTCTAAACAGTTAAACATGCAAAAGTTAAAACAAAACTTTTGTTTTCATGAGTGAGTTTTTTGTAGATAGGGATCATAATTAAGAAAATTTGGATCATTCGGACTACTATTCTCATTTTGAGTGTTACTTATTTCTTATTTGAGTATTCTTTCCGACAACAAATTCTTATAAAATATAATTTACAGTATTAAACTGTCTTCTTCTTCTTCTTCTTCTTCTTCTTCTTCTTTTCTCTCTCTCTCTCTCTGCGTGTTTGTTTGTATATATATACACATATATATACATACGTATATATACATATATGTATATACATATAGAGGTAAAAAGTGGGATAAACGTGCTCAATACGTTAGTAGAGCTGAATATGTTTTTTGTGTTTTTCTTAACTTTCACCATCCGATGAAACAGACAAGGTATTCCACTGTCTGTGTTAATATCTTGAAGTTGTAAAATAAAACACACACACACACACACACACACACACACACATATATATATATATATATATATATATATATATATATATATATATATATATATATATATATATATATATATAGGTAGTGATTTATAGTGATAAGTGGTAAGATTATATATCCAAAAACAAGAATAGGTTTAAGGCTCTCAAAATTCGTATTAGAAATGTCCCGATGAATCCTCAACTTAACGGATAAAGTACTAGGTTGGATTAAGTTGTACGTGGTTTTATCCTTAGTCCGGGCAATAATAAGGGTACAATTGCGAATTATTTAACATGGCTGACGGAACGAGAACATGTTACCTTGTGGATTAGATAAATGGAAATGTTCGAAATTCCGTCTTCCGAATATTGTAAGATACACTTGAAGGAAATCAGAGGTTACATCGACCAAAACATTATAGTAAATTTTATCGCAACATTTTAGAAAATCACGCGCTTAAATTGACTATTTAATTATTATTATTATTTAATTAGTTAATTATTTCGTACAATCTAACTAAAGGAAATTGTATCGCTTTGTTATTAGTGACTGGTTAATTTTAATGCATCTAAAACCAAACATTCCACTTTCCATCATCAATTCTCTGACCCACATCCGGCCCCTATTGAAATGAACGGTTCTCGCCTTGAGGAAGCTCCATGTTTAGACAAACTTCTTGGTCTAACCTTCACTTCTGATCTGAAATGAAACACGTACATCAAATCTGTTGCCAAGATCGATGGAAAAACGGTTAGATGATTCTACTGCACCAGTAGATATCTTTCTGTCGATGCAATTCTCTTCCTGTATAGGAGCCAAGTACGTCCTAGAATGGAGTGCTGTTGCCACATCTGGGCAGGAGCTGCTAAAAGTATCCTATCCTGCCTTTGTCGTAATCTAGTAGGCGATGCTCTTTTCTCTTTTCTGCAACCTCTTTGACACAGAAGAGACTTTGCGAGCCTGTCTTTGTTCTATCGTAATTTTCATGTCAAGTGTTCGACTGAGCTCCAATCTATGGTCCCCCTCTCGCCAATTTTTCACAAAAACACTCGTATAGCCAAAATCATTATCAATAAATTCCACCATTCTATATCGATGTCTAAACCTAAACGCATATTCCATCAACAAAGCTTCATTCCTAGAACTGCCCGACCTTGATATGTGGTAACTCCTTTCTTAAAAAAAGTAAAACATTCGTTTATGGGTTCTAGCGAGAATACTCCTCGTGAAAAAATAAAAATGCACTTACATCCCTGTTTGAGGATAAATATTTTTGTGTTTAATCCGCTAGTGCTCCTCCTTCTACTACTTATCGTCGTATGTGCCTTTCTTTCTATTTAAAACATTCAATGTGCAAACAACGAATCTCATCAGCGTTTTAGTTTTACATAGATGGTATGTCTGTCTTAGACATTGTCTTGAAAAATTCCAAAAGGTCTAAAAACTTCCAAATTTCAACGATTGACGCCGCGCGGCCTTTGTCGTTGAAAATATATGCAATAAATTTGGTTTTCGCTTTTTTTCACTTTATATCGTTACTAACATTTCAGCCCGGCGTTACCCGGGTGTTTGGAGGTGTATGTTGAGCAAAAAGAAAAAACAAACAAAAAAACGGTAAATTTTTTAACTTTGACCCCTTATTATGACCCTTTAATATTTATTGTTTTCGGCTCAAATCAAGTTATTATTATCCATGTCCAATGAACCTGTATCTAAAATTTCAAGTGTTTAGACACAAAATTGGCGGAGGTGTTTGGTAGAGTTCTCAAAGGTCAAATCGTTAAACTTTGACCTCTTAACAGACAAATTTCTGTCCGAAAACTCATTACAATGATTTTCCCAAATTTCAGTACCCTGTATATCAAATTTCGAGTCTGTAGTTGTAAGTTATTGCATGGGAAAATGTACACACACACACACATACACACACAGACACGTTCACTTATATATATATATATATATATATATATATATATATATATATATATATATATATATATATATATATATAAAATAGATAGATTTATAGAAAAAATACCGAAAGCTAAAAATATTCCCAAACGTAAGAGATTGGCGCCGTCGAAAGTAAATGCCAAAAGAAATGTGTTGTTTTTAACTTTAACGTTTTTTTTTTTTTCGTTATTTCTAGAATGATCAGCTGCAGATAGAAGTTATGAACGCAGTCACGTGATCAAACTAATCGCTGATTAATACGATTAAAAGGATAAAAACGAATCTTATTCGAATTATCTCGATAACAATCAATAAACATTAGAGAGATGAAAGAATTACCGATTGATTAGCTGTTAGGATTATCTCATACACAAACGAAATAATCAATCAATAATGACTAATTATCGATAAAGGAGAAATTCAATATTTTCGTATTTTCGAAATTTATCACATAATATTGGATGGTTGTACATCTTCTGCCATGATATATAGATGTGTATAATAATAATAATAATAATAATAATAATAATAAGAAGAAGAAGAAGAAGAAGAAGAAGAAGAAGAAGAAGAAGAAATAATTATAAGAAATAATTATAAGAAAATATAAAATAATAATACAATAATAATAATATAATAAAATAATAAAACAATAATTAATAATAACAATAATAATAAATAATAAACTAATAATAATTAAAAAATAATAAACTAATAAGAAGTAGAAAAAAGAGAAAAATATTAATAACATTAATAATAATAATAATAATAATAATAATAATAATAATAATAATAACAATAACAATAATAACAATACTAATAATAACAATAATAATAATAATAACAATAATAATAATAATAATAATAATAATAATAATAATAATAATAATAATAAAATACTAGCGGGGCCTGTGGAAATTGCATAGGGGACTGATTCATATGTAATAAATTGATGTTGGCATTCTGTAAATGTTCAGTGTAAATGGAGACGCTCTGATGTTATTGTAGCTTTTTTTTTTTTGCTAAAACTGCAAAAGTATTTATCCAACCTAGCAGGGACACCCGACGTAGGCAGGTCGTTAAATACGCTTAAATATGATATTTTAATTCTTGCAGATTGTGTATATATTATTATAGAGTTAATGTTCTATCGATTTTTATATATTATGAAGTTGCGATTTCAATAATAAAAAATATATCTATATGACTTGGGTTCATCAGCTTGAACCGAAACCGAATCCAAAACTTATATATATATATATATATATATATATATATATATATATATATATATATATATATATATATATATATATATATATAACTTTAGTTCCTTCAGCTATAGTCGAAATCCAAACCCAAACCCAAACTTATGAAGAATTCTTGATAAAATTATTTATAAAAAATAGATTACTATGGTACCATCAGCTAAAATCGAAACCGAAGCCTAGATTTATGAAGAATTCTTGATAAAATTATTTTTTAAAAATAGATTATTGGAGTGCCATTAGCTATAATCGAAACGAAATCAAAACTTACGAGGAATTCTTGGTAAAATTATTTATAAAAAAAATGACTTAAGTGCCATCAGCTATAATCGAAACCGAAATTAAAACTTATGAAGAATTCTTGATAAAATTATTTATTACAAGAAATGGAAGTACATAGCAATTAAATGACCCGGATGTAAGTGTGGCACAGAAAATAATACACACACTATTCTATTAATATATAGATTAAAACCAAAACATTTAGCGCTCCAATTGCATTCCTACCGTTTAACCTAACCACACAAACAGAAAAGAGAGTTTTAAAATACAACCACTTTTAGCTATGATTAGTTTTACGCATGCGCAAATTAATGCAAATATGTCGGCAATTTTAAAGTTTGCATTTCAAAGAATTAAATAAAAGTTTTAATTCAAAATTCCTTACAAAGTCCCCGAATAAATAAAAACGACTTTTGTGTGCATTATTCCTCCACTCAAAGATTTTACTCATTATAAATCATCCTTGGTGCATGATTGCTATTTCCTCTTAATTTCACTGTTATGTGCCCAATAGTTTTACAGTTTATCGGTTAAATATTTACACACAGACAGACGGGCACACACGTGCATGTACTGTTTTATTTACATAGAAAAATTATTTATTTCATAAAAAAGTGTCACTGCCAGCAAAATAGTCTTTAAATAAAGAAATATGTCTCTTCTATATTTAGTTACTAGCAGGTGTACCCGGCGTTGCCCGGTATTAAACGTAACATTAAATTCCTTTAAATTAAATAAACGGAAAGAAACTGAGGCATGTGCATGCGAGTATTATGTTTTTTTCTAAACAGTTTTTCACTTCTTATAAGTAAAAAAAAAAAATACTCGAGCTGAGATCTAAACCAAAACCTAAAGACAGTGAGTCAAATACAATAACCATTAGGCCAGCTTACCACGAATTTAAAAGTGTATTCAACCCTGATTCTTCTTAAAATAAGGAAGCTGTCATGTGAACAATTCACGCATGCGCAGTCGTGAAACAGTTGACAAAAAGATTAAAATGCGATCACTCCAAGTATCAATTGTTTAAATTTTTACCTCTTAGCAGCCCTTTTTTCCGGATGAAAACCGATTAAAAACTTTTCCACATATCTGAATACCCTATATACCAAATTTCAAGTTTGTAGATCAAAAATTCGTTGAATATATAGGTTGAGAGTTGTCCTCACACACACACACGCGCGCGCATTCTCAATTTCGTAGATATATAGATATATTTAAAAACGTAGCACTTTAATTCTTTCTAAAACAATAAGTAGTCTGGCATCTTACCGCAAAATAATTCTCAGCTAAATATCCTGTAATGCAGCAAAAACGAATATTGCTTTATGAAATATATTTAAATTTGATTGGTTAGTCGACGGAATGGCATAATTTGATTTTGGAACAATTCATTTCAAAATTGATAAAAACCGATTCTTTAACTTAGCAACATCAGATTAATCAAGTACGTACGAGGACGAAATTATTTAGCGTTAATACGCAATTATGATTTAAAGGGCCAATGGAAATACCATAGTGTAGGAGTTTGTGATATATTTCCATTCTATGGACGTCCGGCGCAAACGCAGACTTTACAATATTATTTTAACACGTTTGTTCAATTGGAAACAAACTTAATATAAGTGCTCTAATTAATGTATTTTTAGAATATAATTAGTTATGGCAGTCTATCGGCAAAACCTTTCTAGAGAGTTGTGACATATTCAATTTTTATGAATGCCCGCTGCAAATGCAGACCTCACGATATCTATATAACTATAAAACTCTATGCCATCCACTGGACAAAAACAGGGCGGTACTCCTTGATATATCTAAGGGTATGGCACGATGGTCTTCTAAGGAAAATTAGATCATATAGTATCATTGGAAGAATACATAATGTAATTAAATTCTTAAGTAAGAGAAAAATCCAAGTTGTCCTCGACGGTCGTACATCTAAACAATATGATATAAATGCGGGAGTACCTCAGGGGTCTATCCTTGGACCTTTATTATTCCTGATATTCATAAATGACCTCTCCGATAAAATTGTTTCGGAGATGGGTATATTTGCTGATGACACAACTCTATAACAGATATGAGGGAAAACAAATGAACAGATATCCAAGGAAATGACAGAAACACTAGAGGATGACCTCCAATCTGTAGTGGAATGTGGACAAAAATGGATGGTCACATTCAATGCTGCCAAGACTAAGATTGTTTCCTTCAATAACTACAAGAACCCTTCTCTACCACCAATAGCAATGGACAAGAACACATTACCTGAAAGTACTTCTTTTAAACTCCTCGGCCTAACGTTTACAGGGAATATGAACTGGAATAGATACATTGAGAGCATTGCCAAAGAAGGTAGGCTCTCTCTACCATGCTAGAAAATTACTTTTGCCTGAAAGTATCCTGTAACTCTATAAGGTCACCATTCGCCCATGTATGGAGTTTTGTTGTCACATTTGGGCTGGTGCATCTGCTACTTGTCTCTCACTCCTGGACAAAGTTCAAAAGAGAGTCTCCAACCTGATAGGTCCTGAACTGTCATCTAGGCTTCAGCCTCTGTCCCATCGACGAGATGTTGCATCCCTTTGCCTGTTCTACAAATTCTTTAATGGTGAATGTTCTGACGAACTGCAAACACTTGTACCTCCTCAGAAGTTCAAGTGTAATGTGAAAAAACATCTTGCTACTCATCTCTCTTCATAATGCCCCCGCAACTTATCTCCCCGATATTACCCCCTACTTCAAAGTGTCTTTGGGGTGAAAATTAAAAAAACTGTCAAGAACAGATTAAAGTAATTTAATTTGCGAGGATATGTTTCTGTTCTTGGCAGTAGAAAGAGAGCACTTTTTAACAAGATTTCACTTTTGTTGGATTTGGGGAGCGGTTTGAAATCTGTTTCTTAGGCTGCGGATCTTGATAGCATTATCTTCCTTGTTAGAAGTAACTCTAGTACGACCAAATTTAGGGACATCACGAACACTGCCGGTGTTTTGGTGCTTTTGCACAGTCTTTCGTACCGTTTTCTCATCACATTTCAATCTGCGACCGATTTCTCGATTGGATAAACCAGAAAGGTGGAGATTAATGAGCTCCTGACGATCGCTAAGAGAAAGTCGCGGCATATGGACTAAATGTTACGTTTTATAACCCGAAACAACAACAATTACGATCAGAGATGCTTTTTTGTCTGTTGGTGGATATTTTTAACTAATTTAGGGGCGATAATATGAGCTGGTTTTAAGCGAATTTGTTGCTGCGGACTTTCTTTTTGCCTCCTCAATTTGAAGTTATTTTTTAAATTGACGTGAACACTAGAATATTTCAATTAAAAGTCAAATATGATCAAGTAAAATTATAGAGGAATAAACGGCGAATCTAATGAGGTATAGGTTGTTTAAGCAGTTACATTAAATTTAGCTTAAATGTGCAGTTTTTGGAAAAGTGCGGACATTCTTTTTGTCGGCACTATATATATATATATATATATATATATATATATATATATGTGTGTGTGTGTGTGTGTGTGTGTGTGTGTGTGTGAGTGTGTGGGCGTGGCTCAGATGCTAAGGAATGAGGGTGGAGAATTGTACGTTTTGTTTTCGATTTAAGCTGATGGCACTCAAGTCATGTATATATATATATATATAGAGAGAGAGAGAGAGAGACAGAGAGAGAGAGAGGGAGATAGAGAGAGGGGGGAGAGAGAGAGTTTTGATCTCGCTATTATATATTAGGCTCAATATAATACTCGATAGTGAATTGTCAATTGTCTCAATAATAATAATAATAATAATAAATACGCATGTAATAATAAATAATCTGCATGGATTAAAATATCATACTTAAGCGTACCTTACGACTGGGCAACGCTGGGAGGCCTACTTGTTATTGTAGAATAGTATATCTGTAAAGAACAGATACTACACTTTGATGCTATTCTAAAGGTCAAGAAAATGTTATTTTAGTTCGAGTTTCACATTTGACATAATAGCGACATCAGATGCAATTTATTTTTTTTATATTTGAAGATCTTTAAATAATATGCGTACGACGACTATGAGATCAAAGTGGCGTATTATGTAGATTTTTTCAAATTTGAAGATAGTGTGAAAATAATTTTTTTTTTAAGTGAAAAAGATCTCTCCTTGCTGGTTTATTTTATCAATACGCGTGTAAAATCGAGCGTTCTACTTGTGACAACCGTTCAAGTTCAAATGATATTTCACTTCGTCTTCTGCTTTTTTGACTTTGCCCGTTGCCAAGGTTTTTTTTTTTTTTTTTTTTTTTTTTACAATATCAATAAAATTGTGTCTTACGTTACAAAATCCTACATTTTGTCGACGCAAATCAAATCTTTCGTTGTCATTTAAATATATATTATTTTTATGGAAAGAAACGACAGAAGAAAAAAAAAACGTGATGGCGAGTAGCGTCTGGTATGGGCCCACTGACCATGTACCACCAACGGCGTCTCACTTGTCTGTCCCTATCCGATTACAGCCGAACTGTGGCGGAACTAGCCGAGCGGGAAGTCTCTTCACCGAGAAGTTTTTCATGGCTCATTAAAAGTCGAACATAAAGCTGCAGAGCTGGTATTAATGACCGTTTGCTTATAGAATGCATTTTTTTTTTGTTCTCGAGTTGCCACATCGAAAGAAAAAAAAAGCAAAGGAGACAGTCCTCGCGAGGTTCGACTCCCTCCTGTGAAATAGACGACACAATCATAAGTTTTACGGAATCCTGCTGAGTAGCGTATCCACACAAATCTCTTCCAGAATTAGAAAGATTGCAAAACTAAACGATATCTATAATCATAATTCACCTCGAATGAAGTGCACGTCCGGCAATCGACAAAAATCAAGAAAATGACTGAGAAATTTGAGAATTTATGGAAATAAGTGTTGACTCATATATATATATATATATATATATATATATATATATATATATATATATATATATATGGAGAGAGAGAGAGAGAGAGTTATTTCCCTTTAACCATATTTAAGTACTTAAGTTATCTCCCCTGATTAATACAGTGGACAGGAGAATGAACTTTTCAATTTAAGTAGGCAATGTCTTTTTCTCTTCTCTGCAACCGTTTTAATACAGAAGAGACGTTGCAAATCTGTCTCTGCTCTATTGGTATTTTTATAGCAAGTGTTCGACCGAGCTCCAATCTATGGTCTGCCCTTAACAATCTTTCATAAAAAACACTCGGCTATCAATAAATTTCCTCACTCTATCGGTGCCTAAACCTAAACGCGGATTTCATCAACAAAACGTCTTTCTTAAAACTGCCCGTTTATGAAACTCTGTTCCGTTGGTCTGCTTTCCAGCTGACTACAATATTATCGTCTTCAATTCCAACGTAAATAAATTTTTATTGAACTGATGATTGAAATGATTACTACACTATTGTCCCAATGACAATACAGACATTTATCCCTTACCCTCGAGTGGCCTACGGGCTTTGATATGTGATAACCTCATTGTAAAAACAAAATGCACAAAATGTGTGTGCAAAATTTGAAAACGAGGTTTGTTCTTTTTGCTGTGGACTTGAATTTTGTCGGACGTGTTTCGGTTTATACCTCGTCGGTGTCGCAAAACAATTTCAAATTTTGATTCAGTTTTTTTTTTTTCTCCTTCCTATAGAACTCCCAAACAGAAAGGAGGACAACTTTTATTGCTGTCGGTAATTTTCTTGTTTAATTGCGACAGTTTTTGTTTTAACGTGAAAGAAAGTCCGCATTATTCCATACATAATGGAAAAACAGGGGGAAAATAAGGGGAAAAAGGTGGGGGGGGCAGCACAAAGGAACCATTAATCAATTATCGAATTCGTCGTGTTAACCACACATATTTGTTGCAAAAATGAGCTTCAAATTTGGAGCCACATATTTTGTGATAAGCATAATTGTTACAGTTCCTGACCCCCCCCCACACACACACAAAAATGGCCAATTACGTTTAAAACGTTTTTATTAAACACTGAAAAGCGGAAAATCAAAATATTTCACAATCATCTCTATATTAATACCATAGTACCTTTAACGTACGTACATGTGTCACAGTTTCCAGCTTATACATTATTTGATCGGGAGATCCTATTTATTAAGAAGGAGGATAGAAGATGATAAACTACTACGAACATTAAATTAGTATATAGATACGAAAATGTAATATTCGTAGTGTGTTATCACCTTCTATCCTCCTTTTTAATAAATAGGATCTCCCGATCACCGACGACGCAATATAAAAATAAATGATATTGCTTTATGGCTGTACGTGAAATCAAAATATATCTTGTTGGTCTTCTGATCCAAGGGTAGTATCTGTTCTGTCTAATAATGGTATAATGATATAAGGATTTTCGTTTGCGCCGGGCATTCATAGACAATGGAAATATGTCACAGACTCCTATAAGGATATGGGAACTTAACCGTAATAGATATATTCTGACTACATAAAACAGATTACTTACATAATTTTACTGTTTTAACAAAAGGGTTACAATAATATTCCAAAGTCTCCATTCACGCTGAAGATTCACAGAATGTCCAGCAGCAATATGGCACATATGAAAGGTTTCACTAGTTAAACATTAATATTACAGCAAAAGCGCCATCGTTCATTCAAATAAATTTTTACATCAGCTTAAGTGGGGTTGTGGATATCGATGACGCGGACTATGATTACCGGCAAGTCGAGTTCAAACCTTATCAGTTCTATTTTATTCTTTTACGCACTCAGGCTGTTAGAGGGGAATTATAAGACATCCCTAGCAACTTGTGTTTCATGAATCACTACAAAAAATAGAACTTAATACATACCACATTGTCTGCCATGTTCCAGATCCCTGTTGCATTCTCGCAATGTTGCATCTCTGTGCTTATTTGTATTTCTACGGAATTTACTGCAGTGATTTTACTGCACATGTACCCGTTAAACGAAAATACTCCCGACCGATCTCACTAGATATTAAATTTTATCTTTTCACAGTAGAAATCTCAAGATGCTGAAATATTTTCTACTTTCATAGCTTTTTTTTCTATACCACGTGCCTTTGAAACTTTGTTCCTTTCCCCTATTTCTACAACAGAACCAAGAAGCAGAAACTTAAATGTAAAGTGAACAAACATCTTCATCAACTTCCCACACAAGTTGCCTTCCTACATGTATGTGTTTTTTTGCTTAGTAATGAGATGCATGTGTTAGTTAATCAGAGGTAGCAGTGCTGCTGCATTGTTGGCTTGTTTGGGCGTTTATTGATCAAATTGATGATGCTGTTTGTTGTTCTTCTTCTTCTCAAGTGGCTGATTTATGTGTTCGATGCTGACATTTGGTGTCTGCTAAAGTTTCGTATGCATTGTTGATAGCAGGTTGTACTTTTATAGTTCCATATGCATTGTTGATAGCAGGTTGTATTTTTATACTTTCATATGCATTGTCGATAGCAGGTTGTACTTTTATAGTCTCATATGCATTGTTTATAGCAGGTTGTATTTTTATAGTTTCTTATGCATTGTTGATAGCAGGTTGTATTTTTATAGTTTCATATGCATTGTTGATAGCAGGTTGTATTTTTAAAGTTTCATATGCATTGTTGATAGCAGGTTGTATTTTTATAGTTTCATATGCATTGTTGATAGCGGGTTGTATTTTTATAGTTTCATATGCATTGTTTATTGCAGGTTGTACTTTTATAGTTTCATATGCATTGTTGACAGGAGGTGGTATTTTTATAGTTTCATATGCATTGTTGATAGAAGGTTGTATTTTTATAGTTTCGTATGCATTGTTGATAGCAGGTTGTATTTTTATAGTTTCATATGCATTGTTGATAGCAGGTTTTATTTTAAAAGTTTCATATGCATTGTTGATAGCAGGTTGTATTTTTATAGTTTCATATGCATTGTTGATAGCAGGTTGTATTTTTATAGTTTCATGTGCATTGTTGATAGCAGGTTGTATTTTTATTGTTTCATATGCATTGTTGATAGCAGGTTGTACTTTTAGGGTTTCATATGCATTGTTGATAGCAGGTTTTATTTTTAAAGTTTCATATGCATTGTTGATAGTAGGTGGTATTTTTATAGTTTCATCTGCATTGTTGATAGCAGGTTGTATTTTTATAGTTTCATATGCATTGTTGATAGCAGGTTGTATTTTTAAAAGTTTCATATGCATTGTTGATAGTAGGTTGTATTTTTATAGTTTCATATGCATTGTTGATAGCAGGTTGTATTTTTATAGTTTCATGTGCATTGTTGATAGCAGGTTGTATTTTTAAAGTTTCATATGCAGTGTTGATTGCAGGTTGTATTTTTATAGTTTCATATGCATTGTTGATAGCAGGTTGTATTTTTATAGTTTCATATGCATTTTTGATAGCAGGTTGTATTTTTAAAGTTTCATATGCATTGTTGATTGCAGGTTGTATTTTTAAAGTTTCATATGCATTGTTGATAGCAGGTTGTATTTTATAAGTTTCATATGCATTGTTCATAGCAGGTTATATTTTTAAAGTTTCACATGCCTTGTTGATAGCAGATTGTATTTTTGAAGTTTCATATGCATTGTTAATAGCACGTTGTATTTTAAAAGTTTCATATGCATTGTTGATTGCACGTTGTTTTTTTATAGTTTCATATGCATTGTAGACTTTCATTTGCATTGTCGATAGCAGGTTGTACTTTTATAGTCTCATATGCATTGTTTATAGCAGGTTGTATTTTTATAGTTTCTTATGCATTGTTGATAGCAGGTTGTATTTTTAAAGTTTCATATGCATTGTTGATAGCAGGTTTTATTTTTATAGTTTCATGTGCAGTGTTTATAGCAGGTTGTATTTTTATAGTTTCATATGCAGTGTTGATAGCAGGTTGTATTTTTATAGTTTAATGTGCATTGTTGATAGCAGGTTGTATTTTTAAAGTTTCATATGCAGTGTTGATTGCAGGTTGTATTTTTATAGTTTCATATGCATTGTTGATAGCAGGTTGTATTTTTATAGTTTCATATGCATTTTTGATAGCAGGTTGTATTTTTAAAGTTTCATATGCATTGTTCATAGCAGGTTGTATCTTTATAGTTTCATATGCATTGTTGATAGCAGGTTGTATTCTTATAGTTTCACATGCATTGTTGATAGCAGGTTGCATTTTTAAAGTTTCATATGCATTGTTGATAGCAGGTTGTATTTTAAAAGTTTCATAAGCATTGTTGATTGCAGGTTGTATTTTTATAGTTTCATATGCATTGTTGATAGCAGGTTGTATTTTTATAGTTTCATATGCATTGTTGATAGCAGGTTGTATTTTAAAAGTTTCATAGGCATTGTTGATAGCAGGTTGTATTTTAAAAGTTTCATATGCAGTGTTGATAGCAGGTTGTATTTTTATAGTTTCATATGCATTGTTGATAGCAGGTTGTATTTTTAAAGTTTCATATGCATTGTTGATAGCAGGTTGTATTTTTAAAGTTTCATATGCATTGTTGATAGCAGATTGTATTTTTAAAGTTTCATATGCATTGTTGATAGCAGGTTGTATTTTTAAAGTTTCATATGCAGTGTTGATAGCAGGTTGTATTTTTAAAGTTTCATATGCAGTGTTGATAGCAGGTTGTATTTTTAAAGTTTCATATGCAGTGTTGATAGCAGGTTGTATTTTTAAAGTTTCATATGCAGTGTTGATAGCAGGTTGTATTTTTAAAGTTTCATGTGCATTGTTGATAGCAGGTTGTATTTTTATAGTTTCATATGCATTGTTGATAGCAGGTGGTATTTTTATAGTTTCATATGCATTGTTGATAGCAGGTTGTATTTTTAAAGTTTCATGTGCAGTGTTGATAGCAGGTAGTATTTTTAAAGTTTCATATGCAGTGTTGATAGCAGGTTGTATTTTTAAAGTTTCATATGCATTGTTGATAGCAGGTTGTATTTTTAAAGTTTCATATGCAGTGTTGATAGCAGGTTGTATTTTTATAGTTTCATATGCATTGTTGATAGCAGGTTGTATTTTTAAAGTTTCATATGCAGTGTTGATAGCAGGTTGTATTTTTATAGTTTCATATGCATTGTTGATAGCAGGTTGTATTTTTAAAGTTTCATATGCATTGTTGATAGCAGGTTGTATTTTTATAGTTTCATATGCAGTGTTGATAGCAGGTTGTATTTTTATAGTTTCATATGCAGTGTTGATAGCAGGTTGTACTTTTATAGTTTCATATGCATTGTTGATAGCAGGTTGTATTTTTATAGTTTCATATGCATTGTTGATAGCAGGTTGTTTTTTTAAAGTTTCATATGCATTGTTGATAGCAGGTTGTATTTTTATAGTTCCATATGCATTGCTGATAGCAGGTTGTATTTTTAAAGTTTCATATGCATTGTTGATAGCAGGTTGTATTTTTAAAGTTTCATATGCATTGTTGATAGCAGGTTGTATTTTTATAGTTTCATATGCATTGTTGATAGCAGGTTGTACTTTTATAGTTTCATATGCATTGTTGATAGCAGGTTGTATTTTTATAGTTCCATATGCATTGTTGATAGCAGGTTGTTTTTTTAAAGTTTCATATGCATTGTTGATAGCAGGTTGTATTTTTATAGTTCCATATGCATTGTTGATAGCAGGTTGTATTTTTAAAGTTTCATATGCATTGTTGATAGCAGGTTGTATTTTTAAAGTTTCATATGCATTGTTGATAGTGGGTTGTATTTTTAAAGTTTCATATGCATTGTTTATAGCAGGTTGTATTTTTAAAGTTTCATATGCATTGTTGATAGTGAGTTGTATTTTTAAAGTTTCATATGCATTGTTTATAGCAGGTTGTATTTTTATAGTTTCATATGCATTGTTGATAGCAGGTTGTATTTTTAAAGTTCCATATGCATTGTTGATAGCAGGTTGTTTTTTTAAAGTTTCATATGCATTGTTGATAGCAGGTTGTATTTTTATAGTTCCATATGCATTGTTGATAGCAGGTTGTATTTTTAAAGTTCCATATGCATTGTTGATAGCGGGTTGTATTTTAAAAGTTTCATATGCATTGTTGATAGCGGGTTGTATTTTTAAAGTTTCATATGCATTGTTTATAGCAGGTTGTATTTTTAAAGTTCCATATGCATTGTTGATAGCGGGTTGTATTTTTAAAGTTTCATATGCATTGTTGATAGCGGGTTGTATTTTTAAAGTTCCATATGCATTGTTTATAGCAGGTTGTATTTTTAAAGTTCCATATGCATTGTTGATAGCAGGTTGTATTTTTAAAGTTCCATATGCATTGTTGATAGCGGGTTGTATTTTTAAAGTTCCATATGCATTGTTGATAGCAGGTTGTATTTTTATAGTTCCATATGCATTGTTGATAGCAGGTTGTATTTTTAAAGTTTCATATGCATTGTTGATAGCGGGTTGTATTTTTAAAGTTTCATATGCATTGTTGATAGCGGGTTGTATTTTTAAAGTTTCATATGCATTGTTTATAGCAGGTTGTATTTTTATAGTTTCATATGCATTGTTGATAGCGGGTTGTATTTTTAAAGTTTCATATGCATTGTTGATAGCGGGTTGTATTTTTAAAGTTCCATATGCATTGTTTATAGCAGGTTGTATTTTTAAAGTTCCATATGCATTGTTGATTGCAGGTTGTATTTTTAAAGTTCCATATGCATTGTTGATAGCGGGTTGTATTTTTAAAGTTCCATATGCATTGTTGATAGCAGGTTGTATTTTTATAGTTCCATATGCATTGTTGATAGCAGGTTGTATTTTTAAAGTTTCATATGCATTGTTGATAGCGGGTTGTATTTTTAAAGTTTCATATGCATTGTTGATAGCGGGTTGTATTTTTAAAGTTTCATATGCATTGTTTATAGCAGGTTGTATTTTTATAGTTTCATATGCATTGTTGATAGCGGGTTGTATTTTTAAAGTTTCATATGCATTGTTGATAGCAGGTTGTATTTTTAAAGTTCCATATGCATTGTTGATAGCGGGTTGTATTTCTTTAAAAGAAGTTTAATGAGATTAATGCCACCTTACTATGTTGGCAGGAAATGTATGAATTGTTTTTATTTGGATTCATGATACATCATTAACAATTTGATTGCAATCTAGTTATATATATTTTCATATTCCTTGATATTTGCAATGCAAGAAATCTTTTACATGTACAATATGATTTCAAACTATTTGAGTGCCTGCATCCTACTAGAATTAGCAATAGTCCCAACTGTATCAACATGCAGAAATTTAAATATATTTATCATAGAAACGAATGCCAACGATAGAATCATTTGATTCATGTGAAATCAATGAATGAAAATAATACAAATTAATTATTTTACTAAGTTTTAGTTATTTTAACTAACAAGATGAAACTAGTAACCCGAATATTATTAGATTTTGCAAATTTAAAATTTCATCTTAAAAATGAAGAACTATAATTTTTCAAATCTTTATTCATGAAAATAACAACCTTTGCTCTCTATATAACTTGATTGCATGTTTCAACGAGCTGATAAATGTATCGCTTGTAAAATTATTTTAGGTTTTAATGTGAAAAACGAATTTAAACGCGTGATGCTAACTTAAAGTCATGTCAATGATTTTGTAATCTTCAAAATATCTGAGAATTCGGGGGAGCAAGGTCAAGAGAATAAGCACGATAGGGCAAGATTTCTTAAACAAATATTCATAGGAAATCTTTGGTCAATAGTATTCCGTAAAAACGAGCACTATTATGATGAATGATGACTGTTGACTGAAGAAGGTCGCTTTTCGATTCAACAAGTCTGAGAATATTGCATAAAAATATAAATGATGCTTTAATAATCTGAAAGAAAAAATTATAAATTAATTATTATGATATGTTTAAGTTAAATCTACATTTAAACAAACAAAGAGAACAAAAAAAATGCAAAACGTTTGAATTGTAAATGTAAAAAGAAAAGTTTAACTTTTGAGTTGAGCTTCAATTGAGAAATGTGATTCAGTTTAGACGCAGTAAAAAAAAACGCCAATTCACACGTCAGGATTATTTGAACGCGATCATTTGCAATAATAGGAGAAACATGAACGACTTTTAATGGCGGATTCGGTTACTCGATAATATTTCATTCTCAAACCGGTTCGTCTGTCTATTGCCATGTAGAATAACGAGGTGTGTTATTTATTACCTTAATCGGAATGCATATATATATATATATATATATATATATATATATATATATATATATATATATATATATATATATATATATATATATATAGCGCGAGTCATGAAGACGAAGCAAACGACGTCGAATCGACTTTTCGTTTCACCTATTGACATTCCGTCAAATTCTGCTCCCACTCCTTTTAAACAATTTTTTTTCTGGCTGGACGGGGGAGTCTTTCCATATATTGTTGGTTGGGGGAAGTCATTCAATGTGAATCTTTTTTGTTACTTGCATACTCATTAGAATAAAGTAAGACACAAGGTCGTTTTTTTGCTGTTCTTTTCCATCTGCAGCATTAAACAGTTTCTATTCCAAATTGACATTTTTGGTTCAGGTTTCTCATTCTCTTCGACGTCATAAACTTTTGTCGGTTAAATCGCCAAGTGATTCCTGTGAGTGGCTTTAACTGCTATCATTTTTCTTTCTCAGCTTTGTCGAGATTCACTCTCTTCAACTCGATTTCCACAGAAATGTGTGAACTCTACCAACCAATACAAATCATTTTAAACCAAAATAGTAATACGTCTATGTGAAAATAGTGAGACGACGCGAAGTTGAAAATTCCTATAAGACCTGGTAAACAAAATTTCCAGAATTCTCAAACCAGCGTAACTTGAACAAAAATCTTCATAATGTCTGCGCTACACATATGTGCTCTTTATGGCCAGGAGTGGCAAGGCGCAAAGGACAATGACTTACATACAAGCTTTCTTCATCTCGAATGCAACAAAGAAGTAGTCAACCACCTCAGCAGAAATAACCTTCTTAGTGACATGCAATATGGTTTCCGTTCTGATAGATCTACATCAGATGTTCTAACGGTTATATCTCATAGGATTAGTGAATCTCTCAACAAAGGCTTCCTTTCAAGGGCAATTGCTCTTGATATGTCAAAGGCCTTCGATAAGGTATGGCATATAGGCCTACTTCACAAGATTTCCAGTTACGGTATAACTGGAAATGTTTTCTCAATCATTAAATCGTTTCCCTCTGATAGGCTCATAAGAGTAGTGGTTGATGGGCAGAAATCAGAAGCCCACGGTATTAATGCTGGTGTCCCTCAAGGGTCTATCCTGGGCCTATCTCTCTTCCTGATATACATCAACGATCTTCCAAAACACATACTTAAATCATTCGTTGACATCTATGCTAATGACACGACCATCTATGACAACACATCAGAGGCTGTAAATGACAAAGATCTCTCTGATTCTCTCTCCTCTGATCTTGAGCGTGTGGTACAATTGTTACATGGAAAATGCTTGTCCCCTTTTTCATGTAAGTAAAAATAAAGAGAATTAGTAAATGAAAATAAAATGGGAGAAAACGGGAATCGAACCCTAGAGATAAGTTTTAAAGAACAATAGGTTTTAAATGGAATGTCCAGTAAATTGTTGATTCTGATAAAATAAATAATAAATATAATTCTGGCTGGAAGCTATTCATTGTAGAAAGAATGTTGGATAATAGAAAATGGGTTAAATGAGTTAGATATGTAGGTTGAATTCCTTTGTGAGAACAACAAAGGAAAATGGGAAATCAGAATGTTTCGAAGCGTGCAGTTGTGGTCACGTTGGCCGGACATGCATGGATTTCTCAATATAGGAAGTGAGAGTTAGAGTTAAAAAGGAGAAGTCAGAAGAAGGGGGGCGGAGATTCAGAGTCAGACGAGAGTCTGACCAGGGAAGAGAAGGTTCAGTTCGAACCTTGGACTCTGGAAGCGAGAGGGTTTTAAACAGAAAAAGATGTAAAGAAAGAAACTTTGAATTCCTGAATGCAAAGCCATTGACCGGTCAATTGGAAGAAATAAATGATCATCATGTTTTTCATAACTGCCGTCGTCTGTGCACATCATTACACCGAGAAAAGGTATTGTCAATTTATGTATAAGAACCATTTGAAAATCATCATCTAAAAAATATGTTTAGAAACTATATGTGTCATACTATTCATGTTATATAAACACTCCCGTTCATACAGAACTGTCAAAGCATAAATGTCAACCTCTCAGTCTATCTATCTAGATATCAAACAACCTCTCACAGCGTATTTATATGTACACTCTCTCTCTCTCTCTCTCTCTCTCTCTTTATATATATGTGATAATGTCCACATCTCTTCTCGAACAATATGTTAATATCTCCATCTATATCTTCTTACACACATGAACATCTCTTCTTACCTCCATGAACACTCCTAAGACTCTCATCTCTCTTAAGACTCTACCACTAAGACTCGCACAAAGAACGATACAAATACAAATAGAACTTTCATCATTGCAATAATAACACTACGTAACACATATATATATATATATATATATACAATAATAACACTACGTAACACAATGAGGGAAGAGGTGACTAATTACTTTTAACGCATCTAAAACCAAGCTTCTATCTTTACATCATCAACGCTCTGATCCCCATCTGGCATCAATTGAAATGGATGGCTCTCGTCTTGGGGTGGCTCCATGTTTTGACAAGCTTCTGGGATTGACCTTTACTCCTGATCTGAAATGGAACACGTACATCAAATCTGTTGCCAAGGTCGCTGGAAAAATGGTGGGATCCTTCTACCGCTCCAGTAGATATCTCACTGCTGATGCAATTCTCTATCTATATAAAAGCCAAGTACGTCCAAGG
Organism: Euprymna scolopes; assembly: GCF_053919585.1. Lineage (NCBI taxonomy): Eukaryota > Metazoa > Mollusca > Cephalopoda > Sepiida > Sepiolidae > Euprymna > Euprymna scolopes. The sequence continues at coordinate 144,491,247 of NC_136492.1, forward strand.
ATAGAGTACTGCTGCTATATCTGGGTAGGAGCTGCTAAAAACAGTCTATCCCTCCTTGACAGAGTACAAAATAGACTTCGTAGCCTAGTGGGGGATGCCCTTTTCTCTTCCCTGCAACCTCTCTCCCACAGAAGAGACATTGCGAACCTGTCGTTGTTTTATCGTTATTTCCATAGCAAGTGATCGTCACGAAAAACACCCGTCTAGCTGAAACCACTGTCAATAATTTTCCCCACTCTTTATCTGTGCCTAAATCAAAACGTAGGTTCCATAAACAAAGCTTCTTTCTTAGAAGTGCACGCCTGTGGAAATCTGTTCCGTTTGCCTGTTTCCCATCTGACTACAACTTGGATGTCTTCAAGTCCAACATAAGCAAGTTCCTTATAAACCGTCCCCTTAAGTAAGACATTTTATCAGATCTCCATTACTAACGATTACTACGATATTATCCCATTGATGACTGTACACGCAATAACGCTTATCCCCGAGTGGCTTCTAGGCCTTGATAAGTGGTAACTACCATGTAAAAAAAAGTATTATTCAAAATGTCTCTGCCGGGCTTTCACTACACTACAAAGTCTTTTGGGGAAATCATCTTTAGCACCACGTACATCCTCTAACGGTATTTCTCCCAGCATTTGTTCAATTTTATCTTAAAAACTTTACTCTCTAGGAATGACCACAGACAATAATCAAGAGCGTCAAGGTCAGTTGATGAGAAGGGACATTCTTCTTTGCTGGTCCAGGACGGACAGTTGTCTCTATACAACTG